>NC_059102.1:4670000-4675000 GCF_020740685.1 Jaculus jaculus | reverse complement strand
GGGACCCCTGAGCTGTGTTCCATGAATCCAACCCTTCTTGGAGTCACTCAGCCCCTTTGTGTGGACTAATGGGTAGAGAAGGTGGATGCCAGACAAACATCTGAGCATTCCAGACAGGAATAATGGGGGCAAATCCAGTCCTTCATCTCACCAAGGACAAGAAAAGATGAAACAGGGGCCCGCTCAACCTCAAGCAGGCAAAGCCTTCACCATCCCTTGTAGACACAGATCTAGATGCCAGCGAATGTGAGGGCTCCATATATATATATATATGTATATATATATATATATATATATATATATATATATATATATATATATACACATGCATATAAATATTCTATTTATGTTAAGCTTGTGTGTGCGCGCACTTGTGTACAGCAGTAGGAGGAAGCCCTTAGTCACTGCAGCCTCCAAGGCCACGTCTCTACCCTCCAGCAGTGCTCGCAGATCAACTGAGGTGAGCGAATCCTCGTGGCCACAGCAAAGTAGGCTAGAGAGTGGTGGAAGAGATGAGGCCAGGAAGAGGTGCCACAAACCCAGCAGAAGCATGTCTTCCCAGCCCCATCCCAGCTCGGGTTCCGTCTCAGAGCCACCACTCCTCCACCTCCACATGGCTTGGTTCTCTCTTCTGAGACAACACAGTCTAGCTGCCCATGACCTGGACAGTCCAGGCCCTGAGGTGGCATGGCCGTGAATCTCCATGCCAGCACTTGCAACCACATAACTCATCTCTCCCACTGTCCTCCAGAGACAGGGTGCTACAAGATTACAGGAACAGCCCTTCACCATGTGCATCGCGCCGTCACACCCAACCCCTGACGGGATCTAGCTCAAGCAGCGGAGGTGCATCAGCCTCCACGGAACTCATCAGGTAGCCGGCTCTCAGTCTCTCTGCCTACAGAATGGGTATGGCCATGTGGTTAACTTGAAATGGGGGACCTGCACACACACAGTGCCACATCGTAGCTTCTCAAAGTCTTTCAAATGTCTGTGAAATGAGCTGTGGGTATACTATCTTATATCACCAGGGACGTTGCCAAAGGCAACAGGCCCCTCATAAACATTAGATTTATTGGAGGGACTCTTTGTTCTAATTGCGTGGTTACGCACTGATGTAGACCAGCCTTCCCTGCCCATGGAAGGGCAGGTGACAGCGCCACGTCCCGTTCTGCTTCCTCCCTGGCCAGGGAGCATCGAGTCCCCGCGCGCAGCCTCGTGGCACGAAGTCTGGCCACATCTTGGGATTTTCAGTGGCCCGCCTGTGCCCTCGCTGCCGTCAGCAGGACTGTTCAATCTGCCTCGCGTCTCTTTTTAAAAGTTTGCAGGTTTGCAGGCTCCAAGAGTGTCATTATATTCGCAATGGAATCTGGCCTCCTCTGCAGGCGCTGTAATAAAATCTTCAAGTCTGAGGAAAAGTCAGGAAAGTTCAAATGTCAACCAGGTTAACATTAAAATAGTTAGAAAACAGGAACTGTGACTTGGGGATTGGAAAAGAGGTAGAATTCATGTTGTAAGAGCAAGTGATCTGGAAATAGATGTTTATCTTGGCTATTTTCAGGGAAGTGACACCATATCGTGTGTCCCCAGGGACATCAGTCCTGCATTCTTTCAATACAGATTTTGGCACTAAAGTTGGCAAAAATTAGACCATTCTGTTAAACTGGTCTTTGAGGCGTCCACCTCCCCAGCACATTACGACACACCTATGACACGACTCGAGGACAATGGGTGAAAAATGGGCTATAAACCAGGAATGGCCTGCTTCATGTAAAGTGGATTTTATAGTGCAGGTGTACCTGCATTTATCGATACTGTAAAGGCAAGATCGTGCCACCATAAAGCATAACATTTGTTTAAAAAGGGAAGAGTAAAAGAAAAACATCTCCACCTATTCATTTTAAAACACACACTCACAATCATAACCCTGAAGCCAATTGGGCACATTACAAAAACATCTTCATGCTATCATCTGACATTTAAACACTTGGTCAGAGCTTCACAAGATACATGGAATAGAAGGGCGACATAAGAAAGAGAAGAAAAGGAAAGGAAAGGAGGCTTGGGAGACTGGACGGGCAGTTTCTGCACCCTGCTCCTGGAAGGCTGATGCCAGGCACCTTAGCCCTGGAGGAAAGAGGGTCCTGCATTTTGGGCGGAAATGGGAAAGCTCCTCTGGGAAGTCCTGGGGTGGGGAGGGTTTTATGGCTTGTTTCCTTTCGGGAAGATGGTATTGTTTCTGCCCACAGTGACTGGGAAAGGGTGTTAGCAGCAGCTGACAGCATCCTTCCAAGCCAGTGCTGGAGGGAGGAGAGCCCGCTCCTCGCTGCGGCAGCTCCTTGCTGAGCAGAGCTGGGCTATTTATAAGTAAGACTGTGTGCATTTCCCTCCCTAGAAAGGGCTCTTGGAATGGCGTTTAGATTAAGGAAACTATGTAAACACAATGTAAGAGATGTCCTCCTGCCTCAGAGTTCTGTGTTTAAAAGTCAAATTCTTTCCCCGCCCACCAGACAACAGCTCCAAAAAACACCCCCCCGAAGAGCATCCAGCCACGAAATGTCCCTCCCTCCTGCCCAGCGGTCTAGGGAAGGGTGTTTTTGAGCAGCTCCCTCTCTCTTCCCTGACACAAGCTTCAAGATAAGCAGTCTACAAGGCCAGCCGGCTTAGACAGAATAGACTTCCATCCACAGGGTTCAGGAAGGGCATGCATTTAGAGCGAGAATAAAGCAAGTGCTTAAAAAACCATTCTTGGTTTCATTTCCCTCCCTGCCCCCCATTTCTTCCCCGGCACCAAATGCCGCCTCATGCTTGGTACAGATGTTGTCACAGCTGCCCGGTCGCGTTGTGACAGTGTGCAACGTGGCGCCCACCACACAGGGTCCCTGGAGGGCGGCCCAGCTAGAAGTAACGCAAGGACAACTGTGGCAGAGCCTCAAACTGCTGCCGGGGGAGCTCTGTGAAATGCAAATCTGAGACAGGGCGCTCCTACAGACAGCCCTGCTTCAGTCCCCTATTGCCTCTTTGCAGATCCTTAGCCTGGCATGCAGGGCCTGCTCCAGGGAGCGCTGTGGGACCTCAAAACTTGTCTTACCCTGCCAACCTCCCCCCCACACCCGCCCCGTGACCAACAGCCACCTTAACCCAGCTGCTCATAGAAAAGCCAGGAAAAAGAAAGTTCTGGGGACACTATTCAGAATACTGCCCTCAGTTTTTTTTTTGGGGGGGAGGGCAGTCGTTTATTGAGGTAGAAGCTCACTGTAGCCCAGGCTGACCTGGAATTCACTATGTAGTCTCAGGCCCCCTCAAACTCACATGATCCTCCCACCTCTGCCTCCTGAGTTCTGGGATGAGATGCACCACCACGCCCGGCAACCTTCGAATTGTTGGCATGGCCAACTCATCTTCACCCTGCCAGCTCCACACAGGTTCTCTTCTTTAAGACACCTGGCTGTGACCCAGCCCTAGTCACAGGATGGCTTTGTGCTGTAGAAGCCAGAGTTCTTTGGCACAGAGACATACCATTCCATACTTCTCCAATGGAAGACATCCACTGAGCATCTACCCCATGCCAATGACCAAAAGTAGTGACTTGTGCAGAAGAGAATATAAACAAACACAATTGGAGGTCTGGCACAAGCTATTGAAAACCCCACAGAAAGGTGCCTTCTCTGTGTGTGTCCTGGTGGCCTTTCTGCTAATACTGTAAGTGTGACAGGATATCCAAACCTCAGTATTCACCAGCAGCCCGTACAAGCGACCCGTCCTGGGTGTATATTGTCCCTCCATCTGATCCTGTAACTCAAGATTTGTAGTAGACACCAAGGTGGGCATGCATGACAGCGAAGGAGTTACTACTAAGCACGCGGAGTCCATCTAAGGCTAGACTGTCACATTTGGCCAATGTCATTCTGCCATAAAAAAGCAACAAGTTTTGATGTCCTGGAGACTTCTGTGTTTTGTCACTATCCTCCAGGCATGAGGTCATACACGCTCGACAAGTTCTTTCTCATCGGGAATTTGCTTTTCTGATCTGGTATCATGCAGACGCCCACACATGGGGCATTTCCACCCGGGGCGACCTCATGCGCTGGACTCTTTCCCATCTCATGCTGTCAGTGCCTCATTTTGAGCCTTTCATTCATCTGGAATTTACTCCCATGAAACTGGATGGAGTATGTAGAAGAAATTCTTTCTACTCACTAAATGCATACCAATGGACACCAGAATTGATGTGGTTTTGTATGTGCAGGTGTGTGTAGTACACATGTTCATATGTCTGTGGGTGCACACATGTATATGGGTACATGTACACATTATGCATGTATGTGAAGGCCAGATGTCAGCATTAGGGGTCTTCCTCAACCTCTCACCACTTTATTGTGGAGACACTATCTCTCTGAACCTGGAGCTCACTGATTCCGCTGGGCTATCTAGCCAGCAAGCCATGGGAATCCTCTTTTCTCTGCCTCCACAGCCTTGGATTAGAGGTTCACACCACTGTGCCCGGTATTTTACATGGGTGTTTTGAATGGAAACACATGTCCTCAGGCCTAATGGAGAAATGCTTTATGGTCTGAACCATTTCTCCATCCTTAAATTGATATATTACTAAATCTATCATTAATAAATTAATTGTGAAAGGAATGATAAAGACAAAAAGGCAATGGCTTAACAATGGCCTTTTCATTAACAAGTGCCACTACATAGGTAAAGACACAACTCCAAATCAGCTTTAAACCAATCAAGAGGCAGGTAGAGTTAGGAGTCTGAGTCAAGACCAACCAAGAGGCAGGTAGCGCAAGAATGCCAAATCAGGTGGTCAGGGATTGGAGATTTCGTGGGTGTGGCTCAGTGGGTGTGTCTCAAGGCCCAGGAACCATTCCCACTAGGGGAGTGACAGTGTCCCTTCCACTCACCTTCCTCTGTATTCTAGACCTTTCTGATATCTGAAGTCCCTTTGGGAGAAAGGAGTCAGGTGCATGGATGCCAAAGGACTTCCT